>NC_057799.1:97424492-97452744 GCF_018294505.1 Triticum aestivum
GATCATCATGAGCGTCTTTAGCTGAGACGTGATGCACACGTCCACGCTCAGTGGGAGCTGACTTGACACTGATCATCTTGCGTGATGGCTTACCACTGCCAACAGACTTCTCAGACAGGGGTGGGGCATAGTTAGTTTGAGAGCATTCACGTGCATAGTGTCCTGGCTTCCCGCATGTGAAGCAAGTCCCTGAAGTTGGACGTGGACCTGCATTGACAAGCGGTCTACCAATAGGCCTGGGTGGAGCATACTGCTGGACTGGGTGAGGCGCCACATAAGATGGCCTCGGTGCATATCCAGGTGGAAGAGCGGAGTTCGGAACCCAAATCCGGCGCTTATGAGAACTAGAACCAGAGGAAGAAACCAAATCACGGGTGTGCTTACGAGACTCCTCGTATGTGAGCTGAGCTGTCTCCGCATTAATGGCCTTGTTCACAAGAGCCTGGAAAGTATTGCAATGGTGCAAGTGGAGATCACGACGCAACTTGGGGTTGAGACCCTTCCGGAACCTAGCCTGCTTCTTAGCGTCCGTGGACACTTCTTCTATAGCATAGCGGGCGAGGTTCTCAAAATCTCTACTGTAAGCATCAACAACCATCTTACCCTGGGTGAAACTACAGAACTCTTCTCTCTTGCGGTCAATGAGAGCCTGAGGAATGTGATGCTCGCGAAAAGCCTCAGTGAAATCTCTCCAGGTCGGTATCTGGCCAGCTGGAAACATAGCCTCATAGTTCTGCCACCAAAGACTAGCAGGACCTTCCAGGTGATATGCAGCATAAGTGACCTTGTCACCTTCAGCTACGTTCGCAGAACGCAACTTGTGTGTGATACTACGGAGCCAGTCATCTGCATCGAGTGGTTCAATGGAATGATGGAAGGTAGGTGGTTTCAAACCAATGAAATCATAGATGGTCGCTGACTCTTTGCACTGGGGTGCGGTGTTCTCCTCGATACGTGCTAACAAGCGGTTAGACTCGTGCTTGTTCCTCTCCATCTCTAACATAAACTCTGCCAACGAAGGCTGGTCGGGAGGATCCTCCTCATCCCTACCACCTCCGTGGTTCAGGCAACGAGCAACAGAACTTCGGTTAACTGACGACATCCTGAGAAGCGGAACCAAGGACGAGGTCAACAACAACTATAGGATGCAACATGTAGCATAAGAAGATTTAGTACCTCTCAAACTCCTAGGACAAATTCGGCAGCATAACGGCAGTAAAATGCTCAAAATGAGACATTCCGCAAAGGGCGGGGTAGCACCATACTCAACATCGTCACTCAAGGTTCTGAGATATTACTAAACAGGCTACACTGGAGGTACTCAAACTGGGATATGACTCTGATCAACCAATCCTAAGAGACTACAGTGTAGTAACACGTGATCCTAATAGACAGAAGAGGAAGCCTAGTTCCTTAACCCCGTAGGAAAGATAGGATGACTCAGATCAGAAGGGCATGAGGTAAAAGAAGTAAAAAGAGCCTTACGTTCCCTTCCACAATCAATTCCCTTACATAACTAAAGAATTTCTAGACTCAACTTCGACCAGGTTGGCTTGGAAATCCTACAGGCAGTCAGGCTCTGATACCAAAGCTGTCGGGACCCCGATTCTAAGTCACACCGATCTAGCATGTAACACCTCATATCACTTTGCAGCCTCACGCACGGTACTCCCACGGGTGTCGCCTTACCATGGCCCGGGACCGTTTGCGCCTTTTGGCTCACGTATATGACAATGTCGCTAGCATCCATATGACAGAGAACCCGGGCCGACATGGCTAGTCGTGAACCCAAAGCGGCACTAACGTATGGGGACAGGCATACATGAATCAACATTGAACGTGTCGGTCAGCAGCGTGTGAATCCGGGCTGTAGCACTGGGCTAACAGGACTCCGGGAACCTGGGCTGTAGCAGGCTAGGCAGGACTCCGGATGTCACCGCGTGACATTTCCCCGAAGGGACAAACACAGGAACGATGTGAAACACATGCCGGCCAGTCAAGTGTCCAGAGCAGTAGTGCTGGGCTAGCAGGACTCCGGTGAACCGGGCTGTAGCGGACTACTATGGCTCAAGGAGGCACTAGACTACATTTCCCCATAAGAGAGGCTGCCAAGGATAAACCACTAGATTGTCGGATCCCACACATAGCAATACACGTTACACGTACGCATAACATGCAAGTATGTGCTGTACAACATGGCATCACAACATAACGCGAACTCATATAGATAAAAGGCCCAGAAGAGCCACATAGCATTAAGTACAAACAGGGGTCACATGACCCATCATTCAGAGCATACAAGCAACGGAAGCATTACATGTCTGAGTACAGACAACCACAAAAGAAAAAGGCTGAGAAGCCTGACTATCTACAAGACCCTCCCAAGGGTGCAAGATCGTAGCTGAGGTACAAGCTACTCGTCGAAGTCCAAGCGGAACTACTAGTAAGACCAAAGTCTCCGCTGCAAAAACATAAATAAAGCAACATGAGTACAAAGGTACTCAGCAAGACTTACAACAGATCCTATCATACATGCATTTGTATCAAGAAGGTAGTGTGGGGTTTAGTTGCAGCAAGCCAGCTTTGACTCAGTGGCTATCCTGTTCTACGACTACGAGAAACTTCTTTGAGGTAAGAAGGCACACACGAGTCCACTCATCACCACCTCAATACACCACTATGGATCCATTCCCGTCTCACTACGAGAAGCCATCCATAGCACTCACACTTATCTTGAGCATTTTAGAGTATCAATTTCAAGTTGTCTATGTACCACGTAAGCATCCAAGAAGTCCATAACCGAGGACACGGCTATTCGAATAGATCATGATAACCCTGCAGGGGTGTACTGCGTCACACACGCTCTCGCCACTTACCGCCATGTACACGTCATGTACCTCGGCAACCTTCAAGCGGAAGCCTGGCGAGAGTGTCGGCCACGACCTGACTAACCACGCAAGACTCTAGTCCAGGTTTATCGCCTATTCGGGTTCCATCCGCAAGGAGATCTCAAAGCTGTCGGGACCCCGATTCTAAGTCACACCGATCTAGCATGTAACACCTCATATCACTTTGCAGCCTCACGCACGGTACTCCCACGGGTGTTGCCTTACCATGGCCCGGGAACGTTTGCGCCTTTTGGCTCACGTATATGACAATGTCGCTAGCATCCATATGACAGAGAACCCGGGCCGACATGGCTAGTCGTGAACCCAAAGCGGCACTAACGTATGGGGACAGGCATACATGAATCAACATTGAACGTGTCGGTCAGCAGCGTGTGAATCCGGGCTGTAGCACTGGGCTAACAGGACTCCGGGAACCTGGGCTGTAGCAGGCTAGGCAGGACTCCGGATGTCACCGCGTGACATTTCCCCGAAGGGACAGACACAGGAACGATGTGAAACACATGCCGGCCAGTCAAGTGTCCAGAGCAGTAGTGCTGGGCTAGCAGGACTCCGGTGAACCGGGCTGTAGCGGACTACTATGGCTCAAGGAGGCACTAGACTACATTTCCCCATAAGAGAGGCTGCCAAGGATAAACCACTAGATTGTCGGATCCCACACATAGCAATACACGTTACACGTACGCATAACATGCAAGTATGTGTTGTACAACATGGCATCACAACATAACGCGAACTCATATAGATAAAAGGCCCAGAAGAGCCACATAGCATTAAGTACAAACAGGGGTCACATGACCCATCATTCAGAGCATACAAGCAACGGAAGCATTACATGTCTGAGTACAGACAACCACAAAAGAAAAAGGCTGAGAAGCCTGACTATCTACAAGACCCTCCCAAGGGTGCAAGATCGTAGCTGAGGTACAAGCTACTCGTCGAAGTCCAAGCGGAACTACTAGTAAGACCGAAGTCTCCGCTGCAAAAACATAAATAAAGCAACATGAGTACAAAGGTACTCAGCAAGACTTACAACAGATCCTATCATACATGCATTTGTATCAAGAAGGTAGTGTGGGGTTTAGTTGCAGCAAGCCAGCTTTGACTCAGTGGCTATCCTGTTCTACGACTACGAGAAACTTCTTTGAGGTAAGAAGGCACACACGAGTCCACTCATCACCACCTCAATACACCACTATGGATCCATTCCCGTCTCACTACGAGAAGCCATCCATAGCACTCACACTTATCTTGAGCATTTTAGAGTATCCACTTCAAGTTGTCTATGTACCACGTAAGCATCCAAGAAGTCCATAACCGAGGACACGGCTATTCGAATAGATCATGATAACCCTGCAGGGGTGTACTGCGTCACACACGCTCTCGCCACTTACCGCCATGTACACGTCATGTACCTCGGCAACCTTCAAGCGGAAGCCTGGCGAGGGTGTCGGCCACGACCTGACTAACCACGCAAGACTCTAGTCCAGGTTTATCGCCTATTCAGGTTCCATCCGCAAGGAGATCTCAAAGCTGTCGGGACCCCGATTCTAAGTCACACCGATCTAGCATGTAACACCTCATATCACTTTGCAGCCTCACGCACGGTACTCCCACGGGTGTCGCCTTACCATGGCCTAGGACCGTTTGCGCCTTTTGGCTCACGTATATGACAATGTCGCTAGCATCCATATGACAGAGAACCCGGGCCGACATGGCTAGTCATGAACCCAAAGCGGCACTAACGTATGGGGACAGGCATACATGAATCAACATTGAACGTGTCGGTCAGCAGCGTGTGAATCCGGGCTGTAGCACTGGGCTAACAGGACTCCGGGAACCCGGGCTGTAGCAGGCTAGGCAGGACTCCGGATGTCACCGCGTGACATTTCCCCGAAGGGACAGACACAGGAACGATGTGAAACACATGCCGGCCAGTCAAGTGTCCAGAGCAGTAGTGCTGGGCTAGCAGGACTCCGGTGAACCGGGCTGTAGCGGACTACTATGGCTCAAGGAGGCACTAGACTACATTTCCCCATAAGAGAGGCTGCCAAGGATAAACCACTAGATTGTCGGATCCCACACATAGCAATACACGTTACACGTACGCATAACATGCAAGTATGTGCTGTACAACATGGCATCACAACATAACGCGAACTCATATAGATAAAAGGCCCAGAAGAGCCACATAGCATTAAGTACAAACAGGGGTCACATGACCCATCATTCAGAGCATACAAGCAACGGAAGCATTACATGTCTGAGTACAGACAACCACAAAAGAAAAAGGCTGAGAAGCCTGACTATCTACAAGACCCTCCCAAGGGTGCAAGATCATAGCTGAGGTACAAGCTACTCGTCGAAGTCCAAGCGGAACTACTAGTAAGACCGAAGTCTCCGCTGCAAAAACATAAATAAAGCAACATGAGTACAAAGGTACTCAGCAAGACTTACATCAGATCCTATCATACATGCATTTGTATCAAGAAGGTAGTGTGGGGTTTAGTTGCAGCAAGCCAGCTTTGACTCAGTGGCTATCCTGTTCTACGACTACGAGAAACTTCTTTGAGGTAAGAAGGCGCACACGAGTCCACTCATCACCACCTCAATACACCACTATGGATCCATTCCCGTCTCACTACGAGAAGCCATCCATAGCACTCACACTTATCTTGAGCATTTTAGAGTATCCACTTCAAGTTGTCTATGTACCACGTAAGCATCCAAGAAGTCCATAACCGAGGACACGGCTATTCGAATAGATCATGATAACCCTGCAGGGGTGTACTGCGTCACACACGCTCTCGCCACTTACCGCCATGTACACGTCATGTACCTCGGCAACCTTCAAGCGGAAGCCTGGCGAGGGTGTCGGCCACGACCTGACTAACCACGCAAGACTCTAGTCCAGGTTTATCGCCTATTCGGGTTCCATCCGCAAGGAGATCCGGCCGGGGTGTCGCTCACGGCCCCAAACGATGTGTGCAGGGTTCCCGAGCCCACCATCCGGGTGCCACTCGATACACCAGGCCACGTGTGCCTAGTCTGTCCCAAGCCCACCCTGCCGGGTGCCACTCGGTAGAAAAATAGCACCACCTACAAACACCAGAAACTAGTTGCAACTCTTGGACAGAGACCAAGTTGGTTAATAAGTCGAGAGGGGTCGAGTTACCGGAACCCAATGTGTGGTAGTAGCTAGTCATTGGACAACTTACACAGAACTCGGTTCTTAAGGACGGTCCCAATGAGACAACCCACCATGTACTCCTACATGGCCTCTCACCGCTACCTTTACCAAATCGTGTTCACACGCTTAACTCTCGGCACCAGAACATATCGTAACACTCCAATTCATTCCCAATGAACCAGACCTGACACAACTCTAAGCAATAGCAGGCAAGGCATGGTAGGAACACAACATGGCTCAATCAACTCCTACACATGCTAGTGGGTTTCAACTATTTACTGTGGCAATGACAGGTCATGCAGAGGAATGGGTTCAACTACCGCAGCATAAAGTAGCAGTTGGATCGTTGTTGTCCTAATGCAGTGAAAGAGAGCAGGAGCGAGAGAGTGGGTTTGTATCGGAATGAACAAAGGGGGTTTGCTTGCCTGGTAGATCAACAGGGTGGCACTGCTCCTCAGACAGGTACTCTGGAACACTCTCCGGAGCAGGACCTATCGAGAGGGAACGGTGTCGACAGTCAAAACACAATCATATGCAACAATATGATGCATGAATATGGCATGAATATGTGATGTATTTGAGCCAATGCATTTAGCATTCAACTTGGAAGAGATCCATTTGAACCAAAGGTTCAAATGCAACTCTAATTTAAGTCCTTATATATGCCATTTATATGTTTTCACTTATACAGTAGGTATAAGTTGGTTTGTCATGCCTGAAACTAGTACAGATGGATAGATTGCATTTTTCTGATAATTTTTCATATATAAATTATTTAAATCTGAGCTACGGTTGAATTTCTATGAATTTTAGAAGTTTTGAACATTTTCTGGAATTTCCTGATTTAATTTAAATCCAGAAAGTCCTTTGCTGCGTCAGCATGACGTCATCGCTGCGTCAGCAGGTCAACGGTGCTGACCTGGTCAACCTGACGTGTGGGGGCCACACGTCAGTGTCATACGTTTTAAACAGAGGGTTTAATTTGTTCTAATTATAGGATTAGGCGCAGGGGCCCACTGTCAGTGTCACAGGGGGGGTAATTAGTGCGGTTTGACCCGGGTTGACCGGCGGTTAGTCGCCGGCGAGGCCGAGCGCGGCGGAGCTCGTCGGGTTCGTCGCTCCGGCGACCATTTGGGCAGCGGAGGCCACCTACGCGAAGCCCAGGCTCGCGCGCATCCAGTGGGACACGCGGAAGACCGTGGGGTGGTCGGAGCTCGCCGGAGCGAGGCTCGCGGCGGTGGCCAGAGTTCGACCAAGGCGGGCGCAGTGCTGCGGTGCACGGGGGCGTGAGCGGAGAGGCGCTACGGCCTCCTGGCGTCACCAGAAGCACGGTGACGCGCTCGGTTGCGGCTGCGGTGGCCAGGGCGGCGGTGGTGACATGGACGGCGGCGAGGAGCTACGGCCATGGTGAGGGTCGGGGCTACAGCGCGGGAACAGAGAAACGGAGAGAGGGGAACGGGGCAGGAGCTCACGGTGGACTCGACAGCGTCGTCGGAGAGCTCGGGACGCACTGGAGACGGTGGGGCCGCGAAGACGATCTCCGGAGGCCGGAGTTGAGGACGACGGCGATGGAGGCGCTCCAGGGCGTTTCGGCTTGCGTGGCTCAGCGGATGGGTTCAGCGCGAGGAGGCGGAGCTCTGGGACACGACGGAGGTGCGAGGGGATGGCGGGGAGCGCGGGGCAGCGAACGGCGGCGACCGGCGCGTTCGGGCGTCGCGGGAGAGAGCGGGAGAGAGGCGCAGGAGAGAGGGAGTGAGGCCTGGAGGGGTCGTGGCGTCGTCCAGGCGACCGAGGCGTCGAGGGAGGGGAGGGCAGGCAGGCAGCTGCCGTGGCGCGCATGCGCGCGGCGTGCGGCGACCACGCGCCCTGTCCCTCTGGCGCGAGGAGGGGGACGACTGGCGCTGGCCAGTCAGCTGGGCTGGCCTGCTGGGCCGGGCCAGGCCGCACAGTGCCAGGCCGCAGGTAAGCTCCCTTTTCCTATTTCTTTTTCTTTTCTAATTTTCTGACATTTGTTTGGTTTAATAAAAATACTAAACCATTTTATTTACTTATGCCAATTTTTATAGGGGCTAGTGGTATTATTCCAGAACTCCTCAACAAATGGCATAATTTTTGGACAATATTTTATATATATAACAATATATATCCAAAGCAAATAATTACTGCATTAATTCCAAATGCCCAACATAAATATTTATGATCTCCTAACAATATTGGTTTGGTTTTTATCTCTGTCCAATATTTTCAGAGAGCAACATGAACATTTTCTTGGACCCTTTTGGAGCAATTTTTATCTGGGACATTTCAGAAATGATTCTGAGGGTTTCACAGATCCCCATTTCAAATTTAAATGAAATTTAGACATGATGCACACATGACTAGCTAGTCTAGGTCATACCAGAACTAGGGACGTGACAGTGTTGCGGACGTCGAGGCACCTCGACTGGCGCGAGGGTGAGGCTCGAGTTGGTGGGGGAGCGCGGCGTCAACGGTCGGGTGTTCTACCAGGCGCTCCAGAGCACGCAAATGGCCGGCATCCACGGCTTTTCCGCGCGCACTCGCGTGTCCACTAGTGTCTAGGGGTTGCAGGGGGAAGTAAACAATGGGAAAGTGGCATGGGATGCCCAGGGGAGCCAGTAGAGTAGAGGAGGGGTGGAGAGAGAGTGAAAATTGTTGCTGTCCAAAGAAGAAAAGTGGATACCTGCCCCCCTTCATCATTGCCTCCCGGGCAGGGAAGCACACCAGAGGTAGAGGGGGACTAGGAGGGGTTGTGGTAAAGAGGAGAACTCATGGAGATTAGTGGAAGTGGTCAAATTGGTGTTTTTAGAAAAATGGCAGAGGGTGTTTGTTGTTGATTTGGGCAAGAAGATGAACTCCTCTTGTCATAAGGGTTGACAGGGCCAAATGGCATGAGAAAACAAGTGGTTCCACCAAGATTGAGTCCATTTGGGAAAAGTTGCCAATGCAACTTTTGTAAACTCTAGAAATCAATAGAAATGGACTTCCGAAGATTTAGTCATGCAAATCTGTTCTCCTTGATGCACCACTTGGTGTAGTGTCATCATTTCAGGTTCTGAACATGTCCACAAAAGTTGAGATCAAAAGGAGAAAGTTGCCAATGTAAAGTTGTTCAAATTTGGTTTTGGATAGAGAGGGTTTTGGGGCACTTTGATCAAGATAACATTATCTCCAACTTGTGCCATTTTTTCTAGATGCATTATTACACCATTTGAGCATGTGCACCAAGTTTGAGAGCATTTGTACATGTTTGACAGTGCAAAGTTGTTCAAACTTGAAAAAGGACAGAAGTGGTTTTGAGAGGATTTCATGGGGTTATACTATTCTCCATGACATTAGACTTGGAAAGATCATCAAACATGTCATATGTGACATGCTACAATTTTCCTAGAATTTTTGGGGAATATTTCCTTTGTAAATATTTCAAAAGCTTGAAATATCCAAAAAGGGTTTTTGAGGGATTTGACCAATATTTTGAACATGACCATGTGTTGAAACTCTTATATATGGACAATATATGTCCACTGAGTTTCCCTAGGTTTTTCCCAAATATTTTTAAAGCATTAAAATAATTTTAACCTATTAAAGACCATTTCTGGACTTAAGAAAAAGCCTTTAAATAAAATAGGAAATTAAATTTTAAAATTAAAATTTTGTCATTTCTGGGTGTCCTATATCTAATAGGAGTCAAATATTTTTTTGGAAAGATTTTTACTGCCCTTAATTAAGTAATTGCGGTGCAAATCTCAATTTAGGGGTTTTTTGGAAAACTAATTTTTGAAAATACTATTTGGCCAAATTATTTTTGTAAGAAATTATTTTTATGTCCTATACACATGGCATGATCTTTGGGCAAGGTTTTGGATCAAGGAGAAGGAGTATAAGAGTTGGAGAATTTATTTGATTTTTAGAGCACTTGCAAACAGCAGTCAAACAATTAATCAAAGCAAAGACAAAACACTCAAAAGTTTTTGTCAAACCACATTTTAGCATGATTTATTGACTTAAGTGTTGTGGCATGAAAATCAGGGTGTGACAGTATCTCAACACCAATCACCTTCGGTATGGTGGACGGCTTCTTCATCCATGCCATAACCGTCAGAGCCCAGCTGTCTGGAGGAACAAACATACTTACGAGCTCACCTCCAAGGTCGTTGATAAGCTCGTACAGGGACTCGCTGTTCCAAGCACGTCGAGGCATGCCGTGGAAGGTAAGCTTTGTTCAAAACTCAAGCTCAGAGGGCACCGAGCCCCATCCTGGGTGCCACCGATCAAAGCTCACCAGCGCGCCATCGCAGAACAAACGCCGGGAAGATTCGAACACATGACTGCAGTCGAAAGTTGTCCGGAACTTGACGAAGAAATCAGCCGGTGGCGGACAGACGTTGACGAGTAAGGCACTTATTTGGATGCCGTGCGCAATGCCAAGAGCTTTGACAATGTCGTCCGGCGAGACAGGCCGGTCGCCGTTGATGGTTACCATCAGCACTTTGCCGACAAACTGGTCGTCAAGCGCCGCCATGCCACTGTTGAGCGACAGCATGCAGCGACCGAAAGCAGGACGGACATCAGGATCTCCGGCTCGGAGATCCGCGTTGACCGGCGACATGATAGTGCGCTTGAGTACATGGAGTACAGGAGGGGATTTGGCGGAACTGGAGTAGGAATCGAGATTCCAGAGGTGGGGGAGGGGCGGGAGACTGGGGATGAAAAGGTGGCATGAATTTCGAGCACGCGCCAATATGCTCTCGGCGCGCAAGCACACGAAAACACCGGTGGCGCCCACATGTCGGCCTAAGAGTCCTTATTCTTTCTTTTTTGGAGAGCCCGGCCTTTTTTTCAGGATCTTTTGAGAGCCTGGCCTGAGAGTCATAATTGACCTGTTTGGCATTGCGTTACTACTCGGCCCATATTCAACGACACCTCACTGGCCCAAACAAGTGTACATCATTGAAAAGACACTGAGCTCAAATTATATAACTTGAAAAAAGGAGATATACTCTAAACACTGGAGAATGGTGATGCCCTCATTTAGCCCACCAGTAGTTCGAGACAATAAACAGTTCGAAACAACGATATATACAACATTCAAACACTGACTATTGACTACTACTGACATAAACAGCAAGACATGATAGTTCATAAGAAGTCTTGCTACACCACCAAAATGCACCCATCTGCAGCGCTCAGACTCTCGTGATCCAGACGAGAATGACATTCTAAACAGAAGCAACTATTACATAGTAAGAGTGACATAGACGAGGATGACCAAATGACAAGGAATATGCATAACAAAAGAAAGAACTACCCATCCAGAACCAGCAGCAAAGACAACAAAGTCATTCGAAGAGATGACCCAACACCATCATAATTTGCAGCCCCGCTTCAGCGACCAGTGATCCAGAGACACCAGTACTCCACCCTTTCGATGCAACAGCCCAATTACCTATCAACCTGAAGGCTTGAACCACATCACTGCCTGTCGTAATTGATACATCCAAGGATCAAAGTTAATCCGGATGCCTTTGTCATTCTCACCTTCTTTTGGCTGCAGGTTGTATTGTTGACAATCAGGGGAGTTTGCTCCCGAACTCCTAGGGCTCGCCGTGTAGACACAGTTTTCCATAGCAAACAGAGCCTCTCTGCCATCATGGTCCTTGCCAACGGTGATCTCCTGGTTAATCGGATAATTGAGTCCAAGAAACAGAGAGTGTGAACCAAGGCTGTTTACCCGCCTCCAACTAAAAAATCCTAAAGGCCCCAACAAGCTGGTATCCTACTCATAGATGTAACAGCCACTGTCCGGATACTCACGTATTACACGGTGCTTGTATACAGTGGGGTTTTTGCAATACAGCTTTTCCGGCTCATGTGTCCGAATGATCATCAGTCTTTTGTCGTCGTCTGATCGTGCGAGGAACTAGTTGTGCTTCCCTGTTTTTGGCAAAGGTGGTGTGATTACAAAGGGCAGTAACTGTAGGGACACTGCATCATATCAAAAAGGACATGCATTGTTAATGTAAGATCAACATTGTTCAGAGTATGAGTAGGATAATGCAAGAAACAACATTGATATGTCCCTGTTGGAACTGGGAGGAAAATACAGGGAAATGTATACTGGGTTCAAAAATATAGAAGTGCCATGCATGGTTATACTCATGTTATCTCGCAATCGATTCTTCACAGGAAACTACCATGTCATGCATGTTATGTACTCCCTCCGTTCCCAAATATTTGTCTTTCTAGGCATTTCAAATAGACACAACATACGGATGTATGTAGACATATTTTAGAGTGTAGATTCACTCATTTTGCTCCGTATGTAGTCACTTGTTAAAATCTCTTGAAAGACAAATATTTTGGAACGGAGGGAGTAATCATGTTCTGTCCTCACAAACAAATTCTTCAAGGTAACTAACAAACCATGCATTGTTATATACTCGTGTTCTGTGGGCAAAAATTTTGTGAGGATATTATTCTAGCCATTGATTGCTGAAGGGCGAATATAGGTATGTAGACATGGTAAGCATTGCAGGATTTCACTACTTCCAAATATAGAGTTCTCCATATGCACATTTACTTCCCTAATGTATGGTTAGATGAAACCAACAGTGTGGTGCATGTTTCTACATCATGAAAATGAGGAAACTAACATGGCCATTGATACACACTCATATTTAGTAGTAGTATATAGATTACTGTAAAGTAAGGATAATATCCATATATTCCTAACCGTTTGATTATTCAGGGTACAAATTGGCTGTAATGACATGGTCACAATCGCATGAATTAACTCATTCCAAATATAGCTGATTTACGGCGTCTCTAATACATTGCCATAGTTCTACTCAAATTCTGCTCAAACAGGGATATGCCAATCATCACAAAAAGTTCAAACAGTGTCATGGCGTCATCACTAACATGAGACGGAAACAACTTACACGCGCCGTCCCAGCAATACGTGGTGCCATCTGCTTTGTCGATCGCGTAGATGATGCCATTGTGTTCAATAGCATCACAGAAGTGTCTATCAGCTTTGACAATGATCCACTGCGAGCCGAGTTGTCTCCAGCTAAAGAAGGCACCGGCGTAAAGATAGGCGAGTCCGCGGTCGAACAAGGCAATTAGCTTGAAGTCTGCGTAATTCGCATGTCGTGTGGGCACTTGGCAGATTACAATCTTCTGCAAAACAAGGTCCGTCAAACTGATGTAGTAATCTAGATGACTTGGACCGCGATGGTAATACTCTATATAATCCAACGGAGGAATGATAATCTCATGGGAGGTCTGGAAGTTCACGAGCACCAACTTTTTACCGTCTTCTCTGAAGGCAGCCATCCAGTGGGAGTTCATGCCGACCCAGTACATACCTGCCAAGAAGTTTCGGGCGATGGTGATCGGATCGATGTCGAGGGAAATGATGTACGGCGACCCACTACATGCCCGCAAAGAAGTTTCGGCTAATGGAGATCGGATTGAAGTCGAGGGGCATCATGCAGGCCTCCGTATCATGGTGAGCCAATCTCGCCAGACCAAAATAGCAGCAAGCAGGGTGTCTTGAAAAGCTTAGGCCTCGCTTCGACGATGGCCGTGTGCATGTCCTCGAGCATGCAGCCAGCTGCAGGGCGCTCAACATATCCATACACGAACAACAGAGGTCGAGGATGTCACTGGGGAGATTGCTCCAACCTGGCTCATATGGATGCTGCGCGGTTCGCGTTCGGTCATGGTGGAGTTTGTGATGGGCTTGATTTACGGGGGAGAAGGATGTCGGTGCTGGAGCGGCTAGCGAGGGAATAGTGGTACTGGGGGAGGCGAGTGAGGCGATGGTACATGGGGGCACAGTGAGATGGAGATGGAGACGGAGACGGATAAGAAGATGGAGATGGAGTGGTGCTATGGGAGCGGAGAGGGAGACGAGGCGAGGCGCCAGTGTGCTGTACAGCGGCGGTGACAGACTGCACAGTGCACAGGGTGAGGCTGACTTTGGTAACCCCAACACGCCGCCTGGACTAGTGTCAGGCGCAGGGTGTTGTCACTTCACAGTGAGGACCGGATGAATAGTATTTTGACCATCAAGTGTACCACAGTTGTACTACTACTACTACTACTACTACTACTACTACTACTACTACTACTACTTGTAGGAACATGAGTACTCCAGTATTGTATAGCGGAAATAGGTCTCCCGTGCTAGCATGCCTGTTCACTTCATCGTTCAAGTATCATCCATATTGCGAGCAGAACCAAATTCTCGTGCATGCCCAATCAACGCCCTGCCGCGATGCATGCAGTGGTCGTTCTGGTGCATCAAGGACGGCATGCAGATCGTTCCACACTTGAGAAGAGGAAAAATGGAAAGGTAGAACGCGGCAGCAGAGGAAGAGAACGCTGGCTAACGAGGCTGGGAAGGGATCGAGCAGGAAGTTAATTCTCCACGCCTTAAGGTTTTGGGAAAACCTGATTTTCATAAGGTGACTTATACTCACCTAAACGGAGGGAGTATTCCTTATCCAGAGAATGTTGTGTCTGCCACTCACGCGCTCAAAAAAAACTACGACACATTTTTTTATCTGTTTGCATAGGTCCCACCTATCAGGAAGGATGGGCACGTACACGAATAGGTACGACTCATCAGTCTACCCGCATAGCCTTTTCGTTTAGTCTACCTAGCCGTCTAATCAACTGCCTGCACGCCACTTCTCCCATTTACTTCTCCATCGGGAACCGATTCTCCTCGGCTTCTTCACCTCCCCTTCGTCTTCATTTGCATCCAAACCCCACTGCGTTCACATTGTTTTAACCTCTTTAAATAATCATCTACTACTTCAGTTAGACTAGCTATCTAATCCTAATTCTCCAAACCATAGCCCTCCATTCGAGCGGTTCCAAATGGCGAAAGAGATCGAGATGCAGGTTTTTAGCGTCCAACATGTCCTCGTCGAAGGCTCGATGCGCATAGTTGCCACCGTCACCGTCCACCCAAGGGTTGTTCAGCAGTGGATCAACAATGTATCCAACTCCCTCGAAAAGGTAGAGACGAGGGTCATCGGTCTCGACGCAGAGTACACGGAGCGTGCCCCTGGGAAGATCCAACACGCCGCCGTCCTTCAGTTGTGCCTCGAAGATTATGTTTTGGTGTACCACATCATACACTCTCCCTCCATACCAGGTGAGCTTCACGATTTCTTGTCTCGGGAGGACGTATACTTCTGTGGGGCAGCCATCGAAGGGGACAAACAGAAGCTGGAGCCGTACAACCTTGATTTGAAAAGCACCGCTGACCTACAAACCAGAATCAAAATTCCTGTAGAAGATTGTGATAAACATAAACCATCCCTATTCGACGTAGCAATTTTTGTGCTCGGTACAAATCTTTAGAAGGGTGACGAGACAGTGGCATTAAGGTCGTCTGGATGGGAGAATTATCCCTTGACGTACGAGCGGATAAAATATGCTGCCCTCGATGCCCGTGTGAGTTAAAAGATAGCTGCAAGGTCCAAAGAGCTTGTTGCGAAGCCGTCTCCCACAGAGAATGAGAACAAGAAGAAGAAGAAGAAGAAGAAGAAGAAGAAGAAGAAGAAGAAGAAGAAGAAGAAGAAGAAGAAGAAGAAGAAGAAGAAGAAGAAGAAGAAGAAGAAGAAGAAGAAGAAAAGGCTGCACCAGCAGGAGGGCATTATGGATGGATGAACTATTTCATCTCTTGTAAAAAAATATTCCCTCTCGGTGTATATTGATATAGATGGACTATTTCGATGGTGTGCATGTCTTTGGAACAGAGTAGTAGCGTGGGTCCGCTTGACTATAAGGAACTATTTATCCGCATATATAGCTTTCTCTGCTACTCCTTGCAGTGATCGGTATGCAGTGCATGTGTCCGTAGACATGGCAACTTGTCCATGGAAATTCAACTACGGCGACCATCACGTTTCATCTCGCGATTCCCACGACGCCTCTGCAACCCAAGGCACCATGCCCCCCCGATGTGCGCCTCACCCCTCTCGGCCGCACCGCCCCTCTGCCTTTGTGTGCATGACATGTGGGCCACCTAAAATGCGGCGAGCATCAAGTTTCTACCACAGCCACCCACGATTCCTACGACGCCGGTCGAACCCATGAAACCACACGTCCCCCGACCTGCGGCTCACCCCTCTTGGCCCCACCGCCCCTCTGCCTACGGGAGCATTACATGTGGACCAGTCACCTATTGGGTCCACATGTTATTGACTCAAAGGTAGGTGTAGTAAGGCGCTGAAGCTCAGTCCCGACGGCCCTGAGAGGGAAATGTAACTCCTGCGCTAGGGCTTGTGGTGCTCCCGCAGCACGAACTCGTGCCAAACTCGAGATTTGTTTCTTTACTATACATGCACGCAACGATTTAATGGACATTGTAATCTCAACATGTGATGGGGAGCTCTAAATTTGAATTTGAAACTTATAAAATGAAAAGATTCAAAACAAATAAACTGGGAGAGAGGGAGTATATCGTAGGATGTGTCCCATACAAAATAAGTCCCCTGGTTTGTCACCGCGAAGATGCGGTTAGAAAGGAGCACAACGTCTTCCTACTCGTGCGGCAACAAATCGGCCGCAGACAGCATGGTCCGCCTTTGACCGCCATGTGCAAGGTTCGTGCTATCTTATTCAATCTCACTGTGGTTCCATCGTACCAATTCATGCGGTGGCCTGTTGCATGGCTGATCCCAATGTTGGACAAAGGTTCTACGGGAACGGTGTCACTGTTGTAAATGTTGTGCAAATTGATGTTGGTACCCTCTCGTACATATGCAAGCCAATCTCCACTCGCACCGAGCCTAACCTGTGAAACAGTGGGCAGAGGGAGAATTAGGAAATGGACACGGAAGTAGTCTTTAGAATGCATTTACTACGTGATCAAACTCATCTTACCTGCTCATCGGAGGAAATCCGAGTGCCCCTCAACGTTGGCATCTCAAGGGGCGTCAACTTGCAACTACGGCCACGCCGCGCTGGAGAGACCCCCAAGGAAACATCCTCATGCGTTCCACGGAACATCAAGATGCATTTGTATGAGTAGTTTATCTTGTGAGAGAAAAGGATGAATGAGGGAAGGCCTCTAGAGATAGAGATGGACACTACTACTACCAATGTGCTGGCCCGTGCGTTGCAATGGATCCAAAGTAGTAGAATAATACTTGTTCACGTGCTTGAAATATAAACACTCTAGTTTTGATATACATGTGTCAGCAGACATGACAGCTTGTCCATGGAAGTTGAACCACGGCGACCATCATGTTTCTTGTTTCTACCACCGCCACACCCACACGCGATTCCCACGACGCCGCTCCAACCCATGGCACGACGTCCCCCGACGTGGACATGGATCCTCTGACGTGGCTATCACTGCCTTGCCCTGCCTTTCCTTCGCTGACAGGTGGGACCCACGCTTATGGGTCCCACATGTTAGTGACAGAATGGTAGGATTTTTCGCGTCAGGGGATCCTCATCCCCCCGACGTGCCCCTCATCCCTCTCGGCCCCACCGCTCCTCTGCCTTTGTGTGCATGACATGCGGGCCAGCTGAACTGCGGCGACCATCAACTTTCTACCACAGGCACACCCGATTGGACGCGGTTTGCCTGCTCCGCTGCTGTGCTTCGATCCGTACTCCCGCACCATCGAATTTTCATCCAGCGGCTGTGACACATTTCGTCTCGGGCATCAATCCTCAGCTGGAGTACTTATGTACTACAGGTAGTACCCGCCGGTGTGGCCATCTACGCCTCGTAACACCCCGATGCCCAGCTGTGGCACCCTCGCCACGGCCACGTCACCACCGGCCGGTTCATCTCGAACGAGTGAGTCGTGAACCACGCCACCACCATGAGAATGACATGTGGGCCAGCCGCATTTAATGTCCGCATGTCATTGACTCATAGGCCGGGCACTAAGCCACTGAAGTTCGGTCCCATGGGCCCCGAGAGGGAAATGTAACTCCCGCGGCAGGCCTTGTGGTGCTCCCGTAGTACGAGCTTGTGCCAAAACTGGAATTTGTTTCTTACTACTACCAACTAGTACTAGTAAGATACACATGCATTGCACGCATGAGATTCTGGTGGTTTGTGCATTATGCTTCTACATGTGGAGCTTTCTGGATTCTAACATGTGGCAAAATCTGGTGGAATGTAAGGTTAGGCAAGTTTGATTAACTTAGGTGAGTGTTTGGTTCAAGCCACACCTTAGGAAAGCCACACTAAGGCCCCACATGACATACACACACAAAATGTGGCAAGATTCCATTAGGCTTGCCAACTTGTGGCTCTCATTTTGAAGAACTAATAACTTTGCCTAAGCTTAGTTGTGGCAAAGTTAGTCATGAATTAAGTTCAACCATGGAGTCTTCTAGATTATACATGTGGTAGAATCTGGTGGATGATATCCAATGGCCAGTAGTGCTCGGATTTTCCATATTTGTACCGTCGGATTTGTTCCTAGGATGTTGTGCCATGCACGTACCTACTAGTTGTATAGTGGTAGTACTAGTAATATAGTATTAGGAGTACAAACTTGGTACTAGTAGGAGTAGTACTAGTACGGAATGCTCCTACTCTATGAACGAGCCCCGTCTGACACCAAATTTCTTGGCTTCCGTGCTACAGCTAGATCTTCCCCTCGTTTCTGTTTTCCAACCCGGCAGCGGGCGGGGTGTCGATTTGCTCAACGGCGGTCCCACATGAAAGTGAAAATGCTAGGCAACACGCCTTCCCTAAGGTATGTGTCGTGCCGGACAGGCCGTGTTGTACTCCTGATTCCCGGGCGTGTGGGGGTGCGACGCGAACGCGGCAGGCCTTTTCCTTTTACCAGCAATGTGCCCGTGCGTTGCGACGGATCCAAAGTAGTAGAATAGTAGTATTTGTTCACAAACTTGAAAGAAATCACTATTGTTTTGATATACTCCTAATATATCACTCCCTCCGTACCTAAATATTTGTCTTTTTTGAGATTTCAAATGGACTATCACATACGGATTATATAGACATATTCTAGTGTTTCTAGCAAGATGCCCGCGCGTTGCACGAAGTTGATGGAAAAGGTAAGAACAACTTATAAATTGATGGATGGAGTACTAGTTACAGTGATGCATATAATTAAGCAAAGGGATCGCACATGTCGGTATTGACTGGAACGAGAATGTAACAGCACAATAAGAATTAAGGCCACGATGATGCGATCGCAGTTGTGGTTACAGCAGGCAAGAAGAAAGGTGGATCCACGAACGTACGACCTCCTCCTCCTCAACTTAGTGCGCCGGGCCATCGACCGGCGGCTAAGGAGCGGCGGCTTTTGTGGCGAGGTCGAGGTGCTTCTCAGCAAAGGCATCCAAGGCTTCCAGCCGGTTGAGGAAGGCCAACGTCGTAGAATCCTCACTGGCCTTGTAGATACCTATGTACACGATTTGCTCGTACACGTGGATATGTAGGTCGGCGAATTCTTGCAGGGCGAGGCGCCTCGCGGCGAGCGCGACCTCCAGGTGGACATTCTTCGTGGCGTCGGCGGGCAGTGCAGGGCCACCAGTGCTTGAAAGAGGTTCCGGCCATGGAGGCCGATTAGGGTGGCAGGCAATGAGGAGCCCGAGCGCGCGGGCTGGAGGAGTACGACGATGTCGTCCGTGAGCTTCTTGAGGACGGTGAACTTGTTGCTGGTGGCAACGATCGTCTGGTCCAACTGAGAGTCGTAGTTGGCGTCGACGGCGGCCATCCACCAGCCGGTCTCCAACACCGTCTGGAGACGATCCTCGGTGCCATGCCGCAGGCCGGCGTCGTGGACAATCTGGCGCCGCCGCTGGCCGCTCACGCGCATCGCCGCCATGGGTCTGGAGTGAGCTCTTTTGCGCTTAGTGTAGGTGCTTAGGCAAATGCTTAGGTGCGTACGATGTGGTAGATGCATTGGAATGGAGGGCGCCTTTATATGAGGGCAATGAGGGCAAGCTGCGTTGCATTCACATCGTGCAGCCTCTTTTCCCGGACCTCCTCCCATTACTTCCCTCATGCATTAATTAAAGGAGGATGCATTGGCCGTTCAACATATCGGGAACCGCTACTCCCTCCCTCGTCTGCATTAAAGCCGTATCGGGAACTGCGCCACCCGCTGTCAAATCGAATACTCCCTCCGTCTAGGTGAGTATTAAGTTATCTTACGAAAACCAAATAGTAAACACATAGGCGTGGTGCATTAACTCTCACATTGTTTCTTATTTTTTGACATAAATAGAGGAATCAACCAAGAAGAGATGTGGGGCTTGTATGCTTTTAATGACTTGAGACTATCACACATGACATGCAGTGGTCAGTTCGTTGCACAAGAACAAATACAACCCACGTCAGCATACACGCATCTTATATAGCATCACATCCAATGGCTATAAAAGATGAATGAGACCAAATTATATCTCATCTAGATGAGTTCTAGCAAAACTGTATTAATAATACTTAGTACTCCTGCGCCATGTATCATATATTAGTATCATGTAGTACTTTATTTATTGCCATGTATGACACATAGTACTCAACTCTCTCTCTTTCTTCATTTAATTCTATGACACCTCATCAAAATTGCTAAGGCTAGTACCATTACAACCAGCCTTAGCAAATACTAAACATTAAGTTCTCTCGTTTTCCTCTCCACCTTGGTCACCTAGACGGAGGGAGTATATTGCGCGGGCTTTTCCTACGCGGTAGCGGGGCAGTTCCGCCTAGTCGGTTCGACAGAGACGCGAGAAGACGAGGGAGTAGGCTGCTGCAAACGTAGGGCTGTGTGATTTGACAGCGAGTTACTGCTGGACAGGTGGGCCCCGTGATTTGACTTGCCATTATCATTTTAACTACGGCGCTACGACCGGCGTGAGTCTCCCGATTCCTGACCACCTCCATACAGGTGCCTCTCCCAATGCTCCACCATGTAGTAGAGGTTGGCTCTTGCATGAGAGCCCACTTCTCCACTTTTTTCTTGCCTCTCTTTCCTCCACATATGCAAAAATGCCATGTAAAGCGCACTATTGTACTTACTTTTACTTGCTCCTACAGGTGCTTAAGCTTGCCACATAGGCATAAAGTCTGATGTGGCACGTTAATCAAGAAGAGAGAGACTAGTTTGGTGACCCAAGGAAGAAACGGTGCTAAGCGCGTGTACCTAGGTGAAAAGACAATTTTTAGTCTATAGCTAATTAAATGAAGCAAACTTAGCAACACCATTTCATTGGAAGAGGTCACTCCTTGGCAAATGCAATAAATACTAGTACTCCCTGTGTCCCATAATATAAGAACGTTTTTGGCACTACACTAGTGTCAAAAACATTCTTATATTATGGGACGGAGGGAGTACGAAGAAAGAGATAGAGAGAAGTAAAAAAATACACTTATAGCCAACCTTATAGCCAAAACCTTGTTGTAGTATGAGTGACTTAGTGATGACTATGTATGACATGCCAACATCATATAGCCTAACGCACTGTGTTAAATCTCCAAGGGCGCGATCGCACGAGCGACGTGATGGTCGTGGTAGGCGCGACCACGATACGGGCTGCTGGCATCCCTTGGATCTGAGATCAAACGGTCGCATGCTAAGTTGCTGAAAATTTGCAGAATAACCCTCCAAGATAGGATATTCACCCATAGGTCTAGAATCATGCCATGCAACCGTTCAATCTCAGATCCAAGGCTCTTCATATCATGGGAGAATGGAAAGCCACTACCCTGCCATTCGCACGCTGGCAGTTCCTCCTACTCATCCCCGCACGTCCTTCAATACTACGGCGGTTCGCTCCTAGTCGTCCCGTCCATTCACATTACGGCAGTTCCACTAATCCTAACCCTCCTCCCAAATCCATGGCATCCCAAATCTCCCTGATCGGCAGTGAGTACAAGGTTAGAAGCATCACCAGCGATGAGTTCCACGTCATCTACACCCGTTCTTCCGCGACGGTGAAAGGATGCCTTTCTCGCTTCAGACGCACGTTTGAAGACTCAGACGATGAGTGGGTCGCTGGGCTAGATGTTGAGTACACCACAGTCCTGGGACGAGAGAAGGATCTAAAGGACGAAGAGATGAAGAAGCCCGCCGTGATCCAGGTTTGCGTGCATGACTTATGCTTGGTCTACCACATATGCCATGCCGACGTTGAGTGCCAGGATTTTAAGGACTTCCTCGAGAGCAACCTAGTCAAATTCGTTACTGTAGACTTTGGTAACGACAAAGAAGTCCTGCGTCGGATAGGCCTCGTTGTAGGCAACACCTTCGACCTCCAGAAGAATCGGCTGGTGTCCTCTCGTCAGCCTTCAATGCTGACCCTGGCAGGAGCCATGGTTCATCCTTCGTATGGTAAACTGGAGAAACCTCCATACACGTTTCATCGTCATGCATGGAAGAGGAATGTACTAGATATAGACCACATCCACTACGCTGCAATGGATGGCTACCTTTGCTTCAATATCTACAAGGGTTGGATGAAGAGCAACAGCCAAGTGTGCGGTTCAAGCAAAGAAGTATCGGCCAAGAGGAAGAGGGACAAGGATGAAGTCGAGGACGTGGACGAGGACTCCGAGTAAGGTGGCAGTGTCGTTGCTCATGTTGGTTCTAATGCAGTGTCTACCGGAATAGTTGCAAAGTTTAATTTCAGGTGTGCTTAATTTAATTTGAGGGGTGTGTTGTGCTGAGCCCCCAGCAGAACTATGTTATGTTTCTTCTTGTTACTTTAACTCTTCAGTACGTACATACTAGTATTTCATACATTTCATCTTTTAGTTTGTATAGTACTACCACTCATTTCTTCACATTATATACGTACAATATATATGGCCAACATCATTTAGCCAGCAGTTTAGTTGTCAAAGAATTTCAGGGTGCTTAGTTTTGTCAAAGAATTCCAGGGTGCTTAGTTTTATTTGAGGGGTGGGTTGTGCACTTGTGCTGGACACCATTATTGTGACAAGCCTTTTTAATAGTACTATATGCATAATTTGGCGACAAGCGCTCTCTATATGTACCACCTTTTTTTTCAAGTTTTGCTCCATGGCGCAATCCATCTATACTACTACTGTACAAAAGTGGAGTATATACATTTTTTAAAAGGCTAGAGGGCGGGGCAGTCTAGCTCGGTCGGTTTCACGAGAGGCGAGGGCCTTTGTGATTTGACGGCTCATTACTGCTGTCAAATCGACTAGTACTGCGCCGCCCGCTGCACGCCTGGCGCCTCCATTAAACCCCTCCGTTAAACCCGCATGCAAACCGAGAATCCTACTCCTGCCACACGTCCGTTCATGAGCGGGCTGGAATTAAACGCAACACCGGCCGAGCTCCTCCCGTCCGCCCTCAGTTTAAATCAGGCCAGACGCCGGCCAAGCTCCTACCGTCCGCCCTCTATTTACACGAGGCTAGACAGACAGTGGGCAAGAATCGCACCCCTCCGCCGCTCCCCCATCTCCTCCTTCACCATTTTCTCCACTCTTCCGATGGCTTCCGATGAGCCGTTCTCCGGCATATTACCCGGCTGGGTTTCCCGCCGAGCCCTCCGGATACGGGCGAGGCCGCTCGGTGCTTCACCAACCTCGCTAGGCCCGACGGAGCCAGTTGCCGCCCCAAGCAGGCGCGTGGTTCAGCAACTCGCCGCTCCAGTTCAGCTTGATGAGGTGTGGCGAGCTGCTCCATGCCGGCACGGCGGCTAGCACGCCGGTACGGGCGCCGTTGCTGGCGCGTCGTACCGCGCCACCAGTGTCTGCGGTGGCCGCACCTCCTGTGCCTGCGGCAGCGCCATGCAGGCAGAGACAGAAGCCGGGTGCATGGAGAGGGACAAAAGTTGGTGGCCAGCTTCTCCGTGTCCGCCGCCATCATCGAGGAGAAATAGAACACGGGAGGCCGCCGCCACTTGGGACCCATGAAGGCCACCGCCGGGGCGACGACCGCGGATTCAGGTGGTTTCTTTGCTGCTTCGTCTCTTCCGAGGACCTTCGTCGACCCCGCAAGTGTCTGACGGACATGAGGAAGACAAAGGGATCCGCGGGCAGCCATTTAGAACTAAAATAAGTCTAGATACATCCATTTCTAGGACAAGTATTTCCGGACGGAGGGAGTATTAATTATACAAGAGAGCCGGATTGGCACCTCTCAGTTCATGTAAATGTAATGAAATCCATCATGTTTATATGAAGATCCGGCTTTTTTATACGAAATCCTTCATGCTTGTATGAAATCAGTCCGTGTTTGCACGAATTTCATATGGTTGGTTAGAGTTGTAAAAATGTATGCCGCTGGCGTTTGATGTCGTCCTCCGCTTAAGGAAGCGGGAGGAAATTTGCCGGCTGCCGTTGGAGATGCTCTTTATGCTGGAAATAATAGAGTGACATCCAATCCATTTGAGTTAATTGCCTGTATGATTGTCCCTCTATAAAAAGTTAATTGCATGTACAGTGTACCCGTGACTTGCAGGGTGGCTACAACTTCATACAGAAAGTTAAAAAGAATCAAGTCCATCCTTAATCTTGTATTCTAAGTACTCTGTGGGTTCCACTGTCAGTACAGTAGCGAAAGAAGTATATATTAAATAAGTAGAGTAATATATAATATAAAAATATAAAGTTAAAAGACAGAATTCGAACTCATGTCATCGCGTTGCGAGCATCCGGCGCTAACCAGCCCAGCACATTTTTGTTGTAGACCATGCTGGAGATATATCTCCATGTCTACTCTTATATATACTCCATTCGTTCCTAAATATTTGTCTTTTTCAGATTTCAAATGGACTACCACATACGGATGTGTATGTAGACATATTTTAGAGTGTAGATTCACTCATTTTGCTCCGTATGTCTTTTCAGGAAGGGGTCAGATTTGTCCTTGATTTATTTATGAGGTATCCAGATGGCACTGCACCTCCAAGAAAAGAGGGTATCATCAAAATTATGGACCACTTTTTTGAGTATGTTGGTAAGGTCCGGTCATAGTCACTTGTTGAAATCTCTAAAAAAGACAAATACTCCCTCCGTCCGGAAATACTTGTCATCAAAATGGATAAAAGGAAATGTATCTAGACGTATTTTAGTTTTAGATACATCTCTTTGTATCCATTTTGATGACAAGTATTTTCGGACGGAGGGAGTAGAAAACAGAGTTGGTGATGATGGTGTGCGTGCCGTCCTGCAATATAGGCCATCGGATTTATATCTGACGGATAGGAAAGAAACTATGGCAATTTTGCAAAAATATACCCACACGTCTCTCCACGTTCGCAAATAAGGCCTTCCCTCGTTCAACCTTTTCTCTCACAAGATAAACTACTCATACAAATGCATCTTGATGTTCCGTGCAACGCACGGGCAGCTAGCTAATTTCTTTTAAAATAGTTGCTGCAATAATTGGGTTGAAGTGATATATTTTATGTCTGCCCCGAATGATTTCAGATTCACTAGTAGTAACAAAGAAAAGGTTGCCTTGTTAATTAATAGAAAACAGGGTGAAAACTATCACATGAGGCCGGTAAAAACAAGGCACACTGGGTTCAGCGTCATCGTCACTACAGCTGTGCGCGCGCGAGAAGTCTACATATCGAGGGGGCTACCGAGCGAGGCACCGAGACACAATGTTTGAGAGAGAAACCAATTGACAGATTATGATCAGATCGAGTTGTCACCCTTCTGCTATCATTGTTGGGGGGGGGAGGGAGAGAAAGACGTATCGAGAGTGTGAGCGGTAGGCACAGAGGCACAACTAGGGAGTGTGTGTGTGTGTGTGTTTGAAAGAGGAGTAGATAGATTATTATCAAGATCGATGTGCCACCCTACTCCTTCGGTGCCGGGTAGTGTGTGTGTATGTTTGAGAGAGAAGCTAGTCGATAGATTAGTATCAAGATCGAGGTGTCACCCTACTCCTTCGGTGTTGGGAAGTGTGTGTGTGTGGGGGGGGGGGCAGTGACACTCACATATCTCTACTCTTATAAAAAAACAGAGTTGGTGATGATGGTGTTCCTGCCATCCTGCAATATAGGCCATCCGATTTATATCCGACTAATAGGAAGGAAACTATGGCAATTTTGCACAAAGATACCCACACCCCTCTGCGCATTTGCAAATAAGGCATTCCCTCGTTCATCCTTTTCTCCCACAAGATAAACTTCTCATACAAATGCATCTTGATGTTCCGTGCAACGCATGGGCATCTTGCTAGTAGGGAGAAGGAGTTTGTGTGACACATATCTAGCTATATTAAGGGATAGGTAGATAGCATATGTGTGAGAGACATTATTATACTTTGAGACATTAGTGGCTGTGGGTGGGCGGAATTAAAGGGGTGGGCGTGTTAGACATAGAGAGCGTGTGTGTTTCTGTGTGAGAGATTTGTAGGACGGGGTAGAAAGACGAATTTAACCCTGACGGAGGGAGAGAAATACACGAAGTGCGCGTGTGTGATTCCGATGCCCACAGGGAAATGAGATATGTATGCGTGTGAGAGAGATTGCACAATTCATTCACGTATCACTATCTAGCAATCGTGGACGTGCATCCCTTGAACATAAGTCAATATCTCCTTCGTATCGTGGCCAAAGGTACAATATCGATTCAACGCTATAAAGATTGGACACTCACATATCACATTTTTTCTATTTAAATAAACCTTTTCAGTTGTGCATGCCAAAGTTAGAGTGATGTTTCTTCAAACAACCAATGTAGCTATCATGTATATGCACCATTGTTACTCTTGCATTCAAATTCATTAGTCTTGGATGATTTAAGTTTCTATTTTGAAGTAATATATGTAATATTCATATATGAATTCAACGGGTACGCAATTTATGAAATGGAGGCTATGTAATCATATGAGGTAACACTTTTAAGTAGCTGACTACAATATCCATTTCTTTTTGTGCGCCTCTACACTAACACGTCAATGCATTATGTTTAAAGTAAATAACCAATGGCACTAAATTATCTATTTACACGAGAAATACATAGGCTGAGCGTTTGATCCCTTTTTTTGTGAACGCGCCACTACACCCGTACGATTGGCCGCGCCCGTGTGAACGTCCAAGTTTTCGGCGCAGCATCCCGAGTTATTGTCTTTTTTCTGGGGTGGACTTCACACCAGTTATTAACTGCTGACGCGTGCCCTATGTACACAGTCTAGCATGACCTTCCCGCTAGCACGATCCAAAATTAGTGGAAACTGGATACGACTGATCCTGCGGGCGGCAAAATCTCCCGCCTCCTTCTAAAATTTCCGCCACCTTAGTCTTTAGCATGCAAAATCCCCCTTTTGTCCTTGGTGCACGAAGACCAACAGTTACAATACCGCCCTCATCTACATGATAGGTCGGGGCTGCTTTGGTAACTTCCGGTTCCCCCACTACACGGCACCCCATTTCCTCTCCCCCTCCCGCAAAAACGGCTAACTCCACAGCACAGAGCATCTTACATCACGACGTCCGTACTTCATCGCCCTTTCTCCCCTCCCCTCTCAAAACCCTAGACTGCTGATCCACCGGCGTACCATAGCCCATTCACTGCCAGCGGCGTCCACCTCGCCGGATCTGCTTCTGCGGCCGCATCTACCCCTCCCTCCTCCCCTAGAAACAAGTAGACTCCTCATCCACCACTGTACCACAGCCCATTCAGTGCCGGCCTTGTCCACGGCGCCGGATCTGCTTCGCCGGTACTCTCGTCAACCGCCGCGCATCTGCAGCGGCTCATTCGTACTCCCCACCAGAGACGCTTCGTCCACACCCCTCGGAGCCGCCCCACCGACGGCCTTTGATCCTCTTCGCCGACACCTTCCTCAACCCTACCGGAGCCGCTTCGCCGACACCTTCCTCAACCCTACCGGAGCCGCTTCGCCGACACCATCGTCAGCCCTACCGGAGTAGCTTCGCCTATACCATTCTCAACCCTACCGGGGCCGCTTTGCCAACTCACAAGTCCACTGCCTCAGATCCGCTTCCTCGCACCCTCATCCAACCTACCGGAGCAGCTTCTAACGCCCCGTCCACGGCCGCAGATCCGCATCATCGACACCACCCTTAACCCAACCACCAGAGCAGCTTCTGACGCCCCGTCCACGGCCGCAGATCCGCATCGTCAACACCATCCTTAACCCAACCACCGGAGCAGCTTCTGACG